>NC_061111.1:97252548-97284998 GCF_002878395.1 Capsicum annuum | reverse complement strand
TATATATATATATATATATATATATATATATATATATATAGTATAGAAAATAAAAAATAAAAATATAATAAAAATAAAAATAATAAAATATAAATAAATAAAATATAAAATAAAATAATAATAATAATTACAAAAAAATATAATTAGTGGCGATAGGCCCATGCTGACCCAACATGCTATGATTAAATTTTTTAAAATTATTATGAAAGCAGAGAAAAAAATCTTCATAATTAAGTATTGATATATTTATATATAGTATGAGTGTTCTAGGAATTTAATTGCAATTTATATTCTCTCTGTAATTTTACTACCTAAAGTTTATATCTTTCATTGAGTGTTCAGAAAATATATTTATGCATGAAGTAGCGTAAAAAAATAGTCAATTTTAAATAATTTAAGTTTTTAATTATTCTGATTTATAATATTTTTATTCTATTCCAATTTACTAGTAGCATTTGGCCCGTGCTAAGATCGGACCAAAAATTAATATTAAACTTTATGTTTGTAAACTTTTTTTAGTGTTGCTGCTATATTTGTTTTAATCTTTTTTAATTTTTGTGACGTTGTATTAGTTGTTAAGATAGTTTGACAATATCTCAATATTTCTAATATCAAACATATAATTATTTTTTGTAAATTAAAAGAATCTTTTTTAGAGTCTATTTTAGATTTTCTTTTTAGTTTCAAACACATGCATGTACCAACATTGTTTTCTTTTTTATTTGAAAAATTACATAAAACCACAACTTATCTTTACTAAACTATATAAAATTCCTACCCATTTTATTAATTACCTATTTTTTTTAAATAAACGGATACAACAACAAAATCATAAAATTTCAGATAAATAATTTTAATTATTATCTCCCTTTCGTCTAGTTAATGTATTATCTATTTCAATCAAATAATTTCAGAAATGGATGTATCTCAGTAATTAAAAATATATATTTCAACTTCAAAGTTATGTATTCGGATGCTAATTATGTATCCAAGCAAAAACAAAGTAATTAACTGTTAGGTTTTTAAGTTCAAAATTATGTATCTCAACTTCAAAAGTATGTATTCAGATACTAATTATGTATCCAGAAATATCAAAATAAGGGATTATTGTAATTTAGCAATAAGTACGGACTGGGAGTAATTAGAGGTAAACTTGATGTAAGTTTTACTTTCTATTTTACTGATAGTTTTGGAGATTAAAGTCTTTAATTATCCAAACCGGTTGAATTAACTTTATCATTTTTTTCTAATTCAACTCGTATTGGATAATATATTTTTCGTTAAGTTTCTCAATTAAAGTTGTCTTTACTAACTCATTTATTAAAAAATAAATTTTGACATTCAAAGTAATATAATGAATATTTAATACTGCAAACTATTGTATGATAACATCAATAAAATGAACTTATAAATAAAAATAAAATTTAATTTAAATAATTAAAAGACTTGATTCAACAAAATACCTTTGTAGATGTTCCTTTATATTAAATCATTTGAAAGAAGTTTTGAAAGTTACTAATTCTTTTTAATGTTAATAATTTTTTATTTTTAAAAATACATGTTAAGAATTTATATTGATATTTCTTCAATGTGTATTAAGATTTAATATTTCAAGTTAAATTAATTATTCTATCCTAAATTATATAAAATATCGTTATCTCATTTTTTGTTAAAAAAGTCATTATAAAAAAATGTGAAGAATTACTCTGATCTTTCCTTTTTTAGTATCATTATATTTGGAGAGTTAAGTTGTATTTTTTAAATATTAACTTTTCAAATATTTTTAGCTATATATAAAATATAATTTTTAATTTAATAATCAAGCATGTACTAAGTTAGAAAAGGAATGTCAAGATACTTTATTTACTTATCCATGATAAATTTGTTATAGAAAACTATATTGGAAAAAAATTAATAAACATTTTCATAAAATAAAAAGACAATAAATTTTTGGATCAATTTTAAATTTGATTGTATAAATAATTTTTTATGGTATCACTATTATTTTTTGATGACTCGTCATTTTATCTTTCTAGCATTTAATAATCTCATAAATTATTTAAATTTATTAAAATGGATAGAAATTTGTAGAGTAATTAAAACATTTTTTTGGTAAGTACGGATATATTAAGAACAAAATAAGTTTAGTACAGGCTGCCGACTTTCTAGTCGAGTACAAAAATATGAGTATCAGGGTCCTGATAACTAGTACAGGGATTGATTTTCCTAGTATAATTAGTTCCTAGAATGTCTACCCAGACATGTTGTTGTGCATACACCGTACGAACTACCAAAATGTTAGTACGTCCAAAGATTTTCCTTTTTACTCCTTCTTTGGCCAGGCAGTCTGCGACATTATTTTGCTCACTAAAATAGTGGCTTACTTATGGATGTCCCACCCTTCTCAGCAAACACCTGCAAGATTCAAGAATTAGGATTTATAATGCATATTACCAAATTTTAACATATGAATTACATCCATGAAGTCCACATTGATTTCAACAGGGAATAATTATTGGTCCTCCACAAGCTTGAGACCTTCTAGGAGAGCCAAGAGCTTCATTTGATTATTGGTTATGTGGGTGAATCCCTTAGTGAATCCAATAACTCAATTACCTTGATGGTCTCTAATGGTGCCTCCTATACCCCTTACGCCTGGATTACCTAAGCAAGCACCGTCAGTGATAAACTTGTACGTTCCCCGTATAAGAGAGAGCCAACAAACTAATATGGTGGCTTGTTGGGAGGGATTCAAAATAGAAGGGGTGAGAAAAAAGTATTCAATAGCATTGGCATATGCATTTTTGAATGAAGGAGAAGAATTCAAGTTGTTAAAGATGCTTTCATTCCTGCACTTCCAGATTTCCCAGAGGCTAAAAATTACAAGAATTTGAAGAGTAATGTATTGGTCATCCATAATATTTTTAGACCATTCTCTTACAGTTTGCATGAAATTATCGCTGGTAAGGTTAGCGATATGAGGGGCGTCACAATTGATTTTTTGGAACATTTTAGTCCATAAGGTAGTGGCACGATTGCAAAACCAGAAAATATGAGGTATATCTTCCTCCTAGTTTGTGCAAGATTTACAGCAAGGGTCAATAGAGAGCCTCATCCATGTAAGAGTAGAACTGCAGGGAAGCCTATTATGATTAAGAAGCTACAAAAAGTGCTTTATCTTGTTAGGGACTTTCAAGGACCAAATCTAATTGAAACTACTATGACAATCAAGGGGAGCATCTTGGAAGTGATCAAGTTGTAAGCACTCTTGCTAGTGAAAGTGCCCTGTCTAGTGAGTCTAATCAGCCTCATTGGTAATATCCACAAAAAAAGTGTTATTGATAGAGTGGATAGTAGACTCCGAAAGCTAAAATAGCAAAGAGGAGAAGTCCCATGTACCACTGATCCAAAGTTTTGAAACTTTCAAGTCTCCAAGATTGTTTGGCATAGTGCCCTGGATAATTGTATAGAGAGGTTCAGTGTTGGGAATCCATCTGTCTATCCAAAAATTAACCTTATTTCCATTGTGGATGATCCACATTAAAGCTTCCAAAAAATTTTGAGGCCCTTGGTAATATTTCTCCAAGTTCTAGAGACACCCTGAACAGGGTTGGTGGAATTGGTATTGGCTTTGGAAAATTTATTTGGTAAGATCTTGGCCCAAGGAGACTGAGGGTTTTTTATGAGTTTCCAAGCTAAAGCAGTTAGGGAGGTAGTGTTTTTATGGATAACTTGCTGAATTCCAAGGACCCCTTGATGTTTTGGCCTAGTTACTACCTCCCAGCTGACCATGTGCATTTTTTTTGTTTATGTCCATGGTGCTCCAAATGAAGATTCTTTGGATCTTATCAATATGTTGATTGACTTCGGAAGGAATGGTAATGAATTGCATTAATTGGTTTGGGATACTACTTAGAGTGGCTCTAGTAAGAGTGGTTTTGCCAGCATGATTAAGCATTTTGGTTTTCCAACCAGAGAGTTTGGTCCTCATCCTATCAATAATGAATTGGAAATTAGCTTTTATGTGGGGGGGGGGGGGGGGGCGGGAAAGATAGGGAAGCCTAAATACCTTCCAAAATTGTTTCTAGCATGAATGCCTAAGCTAGAAGAAATTTTGTTGATGGTATCACTTGAGCAATTCTTAGTAAAGATGATTTTTGATTTGGTCTTATTAATTCTTTGCCCGGAGAAAAAGCTAAGGGTGTCCAGGACCCTCTTAATAGTTTTGATGTTTTTATTATCTGCTCTAGTGAAGAGAGTTAAATCATCAGCAAAGAATAGATGGGAAACTTTATGACCTCTCCTACTGATAGCAATGAGATTCTAGTTGAGAATATCAACCTCATATTCAATCCTTCTGGATAGAAGTTCTATGCAAATGATGAATATGTAAGGTGATATGGGTGACCCTACCTTATACCCGTTGAAGGTTTGAAGAAGAGGGTGCTTCCATCATTAATGAAGACAGAGATAGAGGAAGTGGAAATGTATAACATGATGAGTTTGGAGAGGAGATGGGGGGACTTGAAGAAACACAGGGCTTGTCTGATGAAAGACCATTTGAAACTATCAAAGGCCTTTTAAAGGTCAATTTTAAGAATCATATTCCCTTTAGAGCCTTTCATTTTAGATAAATAGTAAATGAATTCCTAAACAACGATAGCATTTTCAGAGGCTCTTCTGTTTAGGAGGAAACTTGCTTGAGTAGGACCAATGATATTGGACAAAAAGGGTTTGATCCTATTAGCAATAATTTTCTTTATGGTCTTATACTGGGTGTTGCAAATCCTGATAGGTCTAAAGTTCGTCAAGGTAACAATATTCTGGCATTTAGGGATGAGGCATAGGTAGGTACTATTAACCTCCTCATCTATTTTACAAGAAAAAAAGACTTTATTGTAGAAAGAGATAAGCTTTGGGTGGGTAGAGTCCCAGAATTTTTGGAAAAATAACGGATGAAGACCATCCGTCCCCGATGCTTTAGTAGATTTGAAGCTAAAAATAGCTTTCCTTATCCCAGTTATTGTAGGGGCTGTCTAAGAGAGCATAGGATGAGTGAGGGAGGAAACCACTGGAAGAAGGATTTGTGAGACATTTATTAATGGAGATGGAGTGTTCGGTTGTGTACAGGGACCTATAGTAGGACATGATAGAGTCTTCAATATCCCTTTGAGAGTATATCCAGTTACTATCATTGTCTTTCAGAGAGGTGGTTCTATTTTTCCTCTTTCTATTAAGAGTAGTAGCATGGAAAAACCTAGTGTTAGCATCCCTTTTAGCAAGCCAGTTAACTCTAGATTTAACTTTCCAGAATTCACATTCTAAACAAAGGATTTCCCTGTACTGACCTAATAAGGAGTCCTCAAGATTATGGAGAAAGAAACTAGAAGGATAGTTAGGACTCTCGAGCTTAGCTAGAATACCGTTTTTCTTAGAGAAGATGCTGCCAAACAAGTCTCTATTCTAGGGAATGATGATGAATGGGAGAAATTTTATAGAGCTTGTGAGATCAACCTTATTTTGAAAGGCTTGAGCAATTAAAGTAGGGAAGTCAGAGTAAGAACACCACATGGGCTCCATTCTGAAGGGCTTTTCCTTAAGAGAATGAGTTTTTTCAAGATTGACAAGAATAGGGCACTGATCAGAGTGTGTTCTTAGAAGATGAGTTACTGAGGACTCAGGAAAAAGGTGAAGCCATTGCACATTTGCTAGGCATTTATCAATTCTGTCAAGAATAAAGTTATTTTTATTTCTATACCTCTTATTAGTCCGCGTGTATCTATTACCTTTGAAACCCAAGTCCATTAGATCACAGTAATTAATACAGTTCCAAAATAAGTTAACTCTATTATTCTTGATGGGGTTGCCACCAAATTTATCCTGGACTGAGAGGAATTCATTGAAGTCTCCTCCTACTAGCCAGCTAGTATTATCTTGGCCTACAATGATGTCGGCCATAAGAGTTAACTGGTCCCAAAGGGTAGTTCCATTATTTAGATTAGTGCTAGCATAGACAATACCGAGAAACCAAGACGATGGAGGAGAAATTACGTTGACAACAACATGAAAACTTTAGGGAGTAATAGTTATGTCAGTGATAGTAAACATATTATCCTTCCACATTAAGAAGAGGCCACCTAACCTGCCAATAGCAGAAGATTGAATCTGGCAATCATAGACAAGCCCTTGAGTGAGTTGGTGGTGATCACTCATTTGAGTTTCTAATGGAGCAAGCATGGATGGTCTGTATAGGCCTATCATAACATTGCAATGACTATGGAACTCAGCACTAATCGCTCCCCTAGAATTCTATATTATTAAGTTCATCATAAACTTATTTTGAGGTGGGGAGTGGTTTATTATTACCTCTTTCCCTTTATCCTGAGGTCCCAGGGGTGGCTGTGGTATGTTGATGTTGATCATGGTCTTGAAGGGGTTCAGTGAAACCACAAAGTTCCCCTTTGTCAGGATGCTTGGGGATTTGATGTCCACTGTGAACTTGGTTAAGTTCATCGAGATTAGAATTGTCCATATCTTACTAACTAATTCTGCAAATCTTAATCCTATCTGCTTGTCTAGTATGGTTGCCTCTATTATAGGGACTTTCATGATTGCCAGAAGAACTTTCATTTCTAGGTTTTTTTCTTTTAGCATTTCCATAATTTTTCCTCTTTCCCATATCTCTGGGTGAGGTACCATGGCTTATGGGACTTCCATTGGAGAAGGAGAAGGTCCCAGTGACAGCATGAGGAGTCCATTTAGGAATAGAACAAGATTTGGTGAAGGGAAAAAGGGTAGAGTCTGTGAGACCTGGTTGAGAGTGTGAGCTAGAATCTCCGTACATAGATTCTCTTGTGAATTCTGGTGAGCAACTTCCATTAAGGTGGTCATCCATAGGTTGTTGCCATAGTTAGTCAAGTTTTTGTTCAGTGCTTCCTTTACTAGCAGTGCCAAGTATTCTAGATTTTGGTGTATTACTTGGACTTATCTCTTCCCTATCATCCCCTGAACAGTGACCGATATATCCTATAACCCTATTTCTAACCATGAGGTTGGAGTATGGTCTAGAGGTAGTGGTTCTGAGATGAGAGTTAAAAGAGGTTGATTGGTCTTTAGAGGCTCCTTGAAGTTTATTTTGAGATGAGATGTTTTTGGAGAGAGTTAGGAGAGTGAGGATAGTTTATGGAAATGTCTATTGTTTTTACCTTTTTAATCAAATATTATTAATTTTATAATACGTAAATGACATATAATAATTAATTAGGGATGATATAGTAAAATCATGGAGCAAGTTGTGATACCCCGAAAATTCAAACCCATGATAGAGTTATGTTCCAAGCTCATGCAAAGAATCTTATAGTTCCTTTGTAATTTTATGAGTGAGTTTGATGTGTATTAAGGCCTAAATAACTCCCAGCTATTAGACGAATCAAAATAATCCTTATCGATTGAATTTTTGATAAAAATGTTGCTTTAGTCAACTTCAAATGAGTATATCTTTTTTTCTACTAGGAATATTCCAGTTCAAGATCTACCAAATGATAGAAAATTGAATTATCTTTCCAATGATACCAATTTCACCCAAATTTGATACTCGAGTGAGAAATTATGAAACTTTTAGTGCAAAATAGTAGTTCAACACGATAAGGCCGCGTTACGGTGATAGCCGAAATCACGTTCGTCCTTTTCTATCGTGTCACCGCAATTGTCACCGCATTGCGCCAAAGGGCCATTTCACAATTATCTTTTTTCCAGTGGGGCATCACGATCGACACTATGTCGCGCCAAGCTTCCAGTTGGGGATCGTCCATTTCTAAAGAAGCAATCGATAGCACCATGTTGCGTCGTAGGGTAAAATGGGGATTGTCAGTTTCCAGTGGCTCGACGCGATTGTACCACATCGCGACGGAGCCAAAAATTGGGATTTTCAGCTTTTGCGATTTAAATTCCAGGGACTGTTTGATCTTTTTCCAAGGCCCTAAGCTCATCCAAAACATGAAATTAAAACCCTAAAGGGGCATTATGTGCCCCATTACTCATAGTTCCTCTCTAAGAAACTAATCCTCTTTTAAGAATACAGACCCTAGCCTTCAAGATTCAAGATCAAAACTCAAGAATTCACCATCAATTCTCACAAATTCATAAATCAAGGTATGTTTGGTGTTCATCGTTGGGTTCCTTTCACCCTTGGAGTTCAAGAATCCTTTTTGAAAATTTAAAATATGAATTACATTCTTGAATTGAATTGTGTTCATGTATGTGTTGATTTTATGGGTTTTAAATTAAAAAGATTATGAATTTCAAGTTAAAAAAACTAGCATGTGTGTTGACTTATGTACTCCTCATGTCATAACCCATGAGTTGTGATTTGAATGTTGTAGTCATGATATCCCCATGTTATTCTTTCTCATGTACAAAACCATGCTCCCCAAGTGTTTGATAAAATGTCTATGTGAACAAATTGTGCATGATATCCTAATTGTAATGCTTTTTAAACTTGTGATATGGTTCCATTATTTATGCCATCGAGTCCTGGGGGTATTGTATACCCGAAATTAGTTGCTTACTTAGTTTCAGTCATAATAGAATGATTCTGTAGTATTCTGAACTGTAGCATTCGATCAGTTAATAGAATCAACATGAGTTCAGTCAAGCTTAGTATAGTCTAGTGATCAATGTCGATTCAGTTGGGAGTATGATTTAGCACCGAGTGAACTTAGGGATGGGGGAATTCCTGCCAATATAGAGTTTGACCCTTAGTAGCGGTCTATGAGTTACAGAACTACGTAGCCAGCGTAGGGTAAATTGTCTTCCTGCCAGACTAGAGTTGACGTAACCATATACATTTCATGAGTCTTCCTGCCAGATTAGGGTTGACCCAGCCAATGTTAGTAACCTGTGGCACGATGCTAACACCCTTCCAACTGGGGTTACAGGTTGGACCCCAAATCAGTCTATACTCAGGGTATGTAGGTTAGATGATAACTCCCACAGTCTTAGGTCCAGTATTCAGTATTCAGTATTTAGTACAAAACTCAGTTCAGTTCTACACGATCATGACTTACAGTTATCGGTTATTCAGTTATCAGAAATTCAGTAATTCAATTTCAGTCTAATTCAGACAGACGATATATGCTTGGTATTAAAGGTCCATGACCTTAGTAGTACCAACCTTGCATATATTCTTATCCAGTCACTTCATGATATTTAGTTATTATTATTACTTATGCACACAAACCCATGCATATTAGCCTGACCTCACCTAGTATACCAGTAGATTTAAAGTACTGACGCATACTCTATCTTTGCGGTATGATGTCTCATATCATAGGTTTGGATGCTCGGGTTCCTGACTGTACTTATCTAGATTAGTCGATCTGCTGCAGTTACAGAAGTGAGTCCTCATTCATCGAGGACGCAATACTTATTTTGTCTTTGCATTACTTCAGTATTTCAGTTATTTTAGATAGTAGTTGTGAGTTAGTTGGGGCCTGTCCCATCAACTCTTTTATTTCAGATGTTTTAGAGGCTTTCAGACATTATAAATTAACAACCATTCTACAGATGTATTCAGTTTTGATTAAGTTTTATGAACCTTATCGCATTTTTCAATTTTACTTCCCCATATACTTCATGGTTATTATTCAACGCTCACAGTAGGTACCAGTCATGGGTTAGCTTATGGTCCTTCAGGGTCGTAAGCATCGTTTAACGCTAAGGGTGTATTCTCGGGGCATTACACAAGCAGTGGTTGACAAGCATGTCGACCATCGAGACGAAAAAGTAGTAAAAAAATTAAAATTTAATTTTCTTGTTTACGTATTTTATGCTTCATTTATCTATACCTAATAAAAATTAGAAGTTTGATCATTCACATATTAGTTCGTAACTATGTATTTAATTTTTTTATTTGAATCCAATCATTTAGATCTCAAAAAGTGGCCTACTCCCATACTCCCTTTTTGACACATATATTACTATTGCAGAGTACTTCATCCAACCATTTTTGATTTATCATTTTGTATCTATTTTATTTCCTGTAATTAAATATTATTTACTATCTAATACTTAAATGACTTATAATAACTAATTAGAAGTGATATAGCAAAATTACTATATAAAAGTACTTGTGAAAATTTTTTAAGTGAACTCCATATAAGTCGTCAAGTTAATTTAAAACATCAAAAATTAACTTGTCATTTTGTGTCTATTTTACCTTTTTTTTGTGAAGTATTATCAATTTTTTAATACTTAGATGATCTATAATAATTAATTAGAAGTGATATAATAAAATCACGATTGAAGCAACTGAAGATGACATATCATAAATTTCTATTTTACTTTTTCTAATCAAATATTGTTAATTTTCTAATAGGTAAATGACTTTATAATTATTAATTAAGGATGATTTAGTAAAATCACAATTGAAGCAGCTGAATCAGACATGTCGTGCACAAGCTGCCTGTTTCAGCAACTTCATCCGACTTATAATAATTACGAATCAGAAGTGATATAGTAAAATTACTATAAAAAGTACTTGTAGAAAAATTTTAAGTGAACCCCATATAAGTCGTTAATGTAATTTAAAACGTCAAGAGTTAACTTATCCTTTTTTGTCTATTTTACCTTTTTTATGAAATATTATTAATTTTTTAATGCTTAGATGATCTATAATAATTAATTAGAGATTATATAATAAAATCACGATTGAAGCAACTGAAGTAGGCATGTCATAAATGCCTATTTTACCTTTTTTGATTAAATATTATTAATTTTTTAATACATAAATGACTTATAATAATTAATTAAGGATAATATAGTAAAATCATGGTTGAAGCAGCTGAGGCAGACATGTCTTCCACAAGCTATCTGCTTCAACAAATTCATCCACACTTATAATATCTATCTATAACTTATTATTTTGTGTCTATTTTACCCTTTTCATGAAATATTATAAATTTTCTAATGCTTAGATGATCTATAATAATTATTTAGAGATGATATAATAAAATCACGATTGAAGCAGCTGAAGCTGGCATGCAATAAATGTCTATTTTACTTTTTTTTAATCATTACTTTTTTTGGATTAAATATTATTAATTTTTTAATACATAAATGACTTATAATAATTAATTAGAAAAGATATAGTAAAACTATGGTTGAAGCAACTGAAGCAGGTGTGGATGAAGCTGCTGAAGCAGGCAGCTTGTGGACAACATGCCTGCTTCAATTGCTTCAGTCATGATTTTACTATATCATTCCTGATTAATTATTATAATTCATTTACATATTAGAAAATTAATAATATTTAATCAAAAAACTAAAATAGACATTTATGACATGCCTGTTTCAGCTGCTTCAATCATGATTTTATTATATCACCCATAATTTATTATTATAGATCATCTAAGGATTAGAAAATTGATATTATTTCATAAAAATGTAAAATAGACACAAAATGATAAGTTAACTCATGATGTTTTAAATAAACTTGACGACTTATATGACGTCCACTTAATTTTTTTTTCACAAGTACTTTTAATAGTAATTTTACTATATCACTTCTAATTCATAGTTATTATAAGTCGGATGAAGCTGCTGAAGTAGACAAATTATGGACAACATATCTACTTCAGCTGCTTCAACCATGATTTTACTTTATCATCCCTAATTAACTATTATTCATTTACGTATTGGAAAATTAATAATATTTAATCAAAAAAAGTAAAATAGACATTTATCGCATGCCTACTTAGCTGCTTCAATCGTGATTTTATTATATCACTCATAATTAATTATTATATATCATCTAAGCTTAAAAAAAATGATAGTATTTCATAAAAAATATAAAATAGACATAAAATGATAAGTTAACTTTTGATGTTTTAAATTAACTTGACGACTTATATGAGGTCTCTTTATTTTTTTCATAAGTACTTTATAGTAATTTAATTATATCACTTCTAATCGTAGTTTTTATAAGTCAGATGAAGCTGCTGAAGCAGGCAGATTGTGGAAGATATGTCTGCTTTAGCTGATTCAACCGTGATTTTACTAAATCATCCCTAATTAATTATTATAAGTCATTCCATATTAGAAAATTAATAGTATTTAATCAAACTAAAGTAAATAGATATTTATGATATGACTGCTTCAGCTGCTTCAATAGTGATTCTATTATATCACCCCTATTTAATTATTATAGATCATCTAAGCATTAGAAAATTGATAATAATTCATAAAAATTTTAAAATAGACACAAAATGATAAGTTACTCTTGATGTTTTAAATTAACAACTTATATGGGGTCCACTTAAATTTCTTCTCACAAGTACTTTTTATAGTAATTTTACTATATCACTTTCAATTAGTTATTATAAGTCATTTAAGTATTATATAATAAATAATATTTAATAATAGGAATAAAATAGATACAAAATGATAAATTAAAAATGGTGGATGAAGTACTCTGCAATAGTAATATATGTGTCAAAAAGGGAGTATGAGAGTAGTATACTTATTGAGATTTAAATGATTGAATTCAAATAAAAAATTAAATACATAGTTACGAACTAAAAAGTGAATGATAAAACTTCCAATTTTTATTAGGTACAAATAAATGAAGCATAAAATATACAAATAAGTAAATTAAATTTTATTTTTAATACTTTTTCATTTTGGTGGTCGGCATGCTTTCCGACCATTGCTTGCTCCATGATTTTACTATATTAACTTAATTAATTATTATATGTCATTTACGTATTATAAAATTAATAATATTTAATAAAAAAATAAAATATACATTTATGTAACGATCTAAAAATTTGATGAAATATGTAAACTATAATTTTGTGTGATTTGACTATTTTACCCCTCATCATAGTTGCATTATGATTTTCTGGGTTGTGGGAGTGATTGACATGGTTTTCGATGCATTTTGGTATCATTTATGCAATATTGTGGTTTTTGATGGCTTTGAGAGCCTTATTTTAGACTTATGATGATATCTTTTGATCCGTTCATCAAATATCTGAAAAGATTATGCCAGAAGCTCCAGAATACTGATTTTAGGCTAGGTAAACCTTTGTTTTAGGTCTTGTGCACCCGATCTTATTTCGACCTATTGATCGAAAAATTAGAAATATAGGTGTGTGACTCACATTTGATCGAAACAATGTCGGATGGGAAATTCGACTTCTCCAGCAGATCCTAAATGTTGATCGTAGGGTGGTAATATGTTTGGTGTGATTTTAAGGTTTTTAAATCTTATTTCAATCCTGGGTTTGGAAAATTATGATTTCGGGTTTCGAGGGTCATTTTTTGAAAATGAAATTTTTTTTTGAAAATTCGACTTCGCCAACTCATTCGGAACATCAAATTTAGTGTGTTTACATAGTTCATTTGTGTATATCGAACTCCGAACTGATCTCGAGTACCTCGTCGAAGTCCGAATTGGACTTAAAATGAAAAATCTGGGGCATATAAGATTTTTTCTGTTATAAAAACAGCTTTTTCCCTCTTTTTGGCCCATTTTGTTCATTTTTCATCTTGCCTTTTGGGAGTTAAATCCTAAAATAGTGTGGGGACTTAAAAGTAAAGTTTGTGGGAGCTTGAGAAGTTAGATTAACACCTATTTCTGGATTTCATTATGGATTTAAGTTAAGAATTTAGCCTTTTCTTAGTAATTTCTTGACTAATTTCTCAAAGCCCCAAAAATCTTAGAGATTGATTCTTAACCCCAATTTCACTCCTTTTCACTTGAATAATTTTTTATCTTATAATTACTAGTTTTTAATCAATTTAACCTTCAAAATAACTCCGATTCTTGATTTTAAACCGGATTTCAATGATTTTATCCGATAATGCTTAAAAATAGTTTTTCTTCAATTTGAACGTTAATTTTGACTCATCTGTAGATTTATAAAAATATGAAAAATATGTGTTTGAACTAAAGTTTTGATTTTGCCCTTCTTTTTTGGAAACCCATTTCGAAAATTTATTTTGAACCCGAATCAAAAGTAGTCAATACGATAACTCACAAGTGATCCCAAGCTAACTCATGAACTGGCATACTGTTAAGCAACTAAATTATAGCATAATAAATAGTTGTTCTGCTGTGTTGAAACATAATCATACTAAAGATCTAAAATAGATACAATACTGATAAAGCGTTACAATTTGATAAATTTGAAGGATAAAACTAAAATTACATGACTGACTCTGACTGACATCTATGAAGCCTCTACTATACTGACTATAGATAGATGGGATATGCCTCCAACTACCACTAATCAATACACATGAAAGCAAGTGAACTGTACATGAACTAAACCTATCTGGAGTTCCTGAAGTAGGGAAACTCATCACCTACTGGCTGGAATCTGCAACTGTCTGATTGTGATGTGCAGGCTACAACTGGTAGCTATATCATGAAATAATGTAGCCACACAAACGTATATGTGGATCAGTACTTCTGAAATGTACTGAGTAAGTAAGGGTGAATGCAATGAGTAAAATTGATTTCATACGTAATCATAAAACATGCATGCTAAGTGTAAGTAAACTCACCAATAGGCTGGAATAAATTGAAAATTGAAATATCTTAAAGCATGAGTGACAAACATTCTCTGATAAGATGGTGAATCTCTACACTTAGGTTCTGTAAACTTACTTTAATGATACAAGTATAACTGAAGCTGGAATATGGTAAAACATAGATACTATATGAATATTGGGTATGAAACTACATGATAGAGACTGACATAAATTGAGGACTTGAATATACAATCATACTGAGCACGAATGCATAAATATACTAACTTATCTGGTTAACTGAATATCTGATAGCTGAATACTGGGCATGTAAGACTTAACTGTACTTAGTCTATATAACTGGACTAAAACTGTAGAATATTATGCATATTAGGCAAGGACTGACTGAGTAATATGAGATAACTAAGCATGAATTCATGAAAGCTGTATTATTTGAGAAAGCAAGACCAAGCGTATAACATGATTTTGAAATAGTTTGTAAATTGAGGTACTATAATATTGCTAACTAAATAACTGATAAGTGTATGCTATGATCAAGCAAACCTGAAATTGAACTGGGTTACTGATCTGATTACTCGATTGAGACTGTGACTGAGACTGTAACTAAGATAGTAACTGAGACTATAACAAAGATTGTAACTAAGATTGTAATTGAGACTCTTACTGGAACTGAATAATGAGTTCTGATAACTGAGTAACAGATAACTGCGATTACTGATAACTGAGTTACTGATAATTGGGTGACTATTTCTGACAGTCCTAATTCTGTAGAACTGAACTGAGTTCTATACTAAGTCTGAAACTGAAACTGAAACTGTGGGAGGTAATCATCTAACTGACATGCCCCTCTCTGAATAGATTGGTCCGACCTGAAACCCCAGTTGGAAGGGTGTTAGTACTATGCCATGGGTAAAAACAAGCTGAAGAGTCACCCTCAATCTGGCAAATGCTCTGAATGAGAATGGTGGTACCCTCAATTAGCAGGTGAAACACCTCATCAACCCTCAACTAGAAGGTTGATGTCTCAACCTATGCTGGCTATGAAGTTCTAGAACACAAGGACTGCTTCTAAGGATCACACCTTCTACTAGCAGGTGAGTCCCCATCCTTGGGTTTACTCGGTGCTAAATCCTACACCCAACTGAAGACATTGATTATTATACTAAGCTGAACTGGACTGATACTGAGTTTTACTGAGTTTTTTAACTGACTGAGTACTACTAATCATGATATTACTGAGACTATTCTGTAACTACTATAGCTCTAGGTAAATAGCTAGATTTTTGGATATTGAATACCTCCAGGACTCGATAGTATGGATAGTAAAGCATAGCATGATCTTGGAAAGCATAGTCATAGTCAATTATTCACAATTCATTCACTGAGACATTTTATCAAACACTTGGAGGTTATGCACTTGTACATGAATGAGATTACATGGTAACGTGTCATGATTGCCCTATTCAATTCACATGGGCATTCTATCAAGCATGTAGAGATTAATACTTTAATATGGGGCAATTCGCCAAACACATAGAGATCATGAATTTGGACATGGGAATATCTTAAACATGGGAATATAGCATGATTACATAACTAAAAATCATTGGGGAATTCACATATAATTCACTTGAAATAAGACATGGGTGTTTCATCAAAACATGTAAAGTTCATAGCTTGAACGTAAGAATGTCTTAAACATGAGGGAACAATATAGTAACATGACAAAGTTCATAGCTTAGGGATTCATCTTGAAATTGACTTAGCATGATATGGGAATTTCATCAAACATGTGGAAGGCATGAATTTAAAACATGGAAATATTACTAAACATTATGAATTTAGGATCTATCATGGAATTTACTTAAATAAAGCACGGGAAATTCAAATTCCTAGCATGTGAAATTTAAAATCTTTCATGGAATCATACATGGACTGAATTGAATTTAAAACATCATGAAAATATGAAATTCAATCTTTCTTGAACATGCAAAATACCATAGTAATGGAAAATTTATTCTTTAATTAAAAGAAAAGAGCTTTTGGGCTCCATGGGTGAAAGAGGACCCATGGATGAACTCCCATGTACCTTAAAGCTTTAATCTTAAAGGAGAAACATAATCTTGAAAGAATTCTTGAATTATGAAACTTGAGTTCTTTCTTTTCTTGAACAAAAATTGATGAAGTTCTTGGTGTTCTTGAGGAGGCTGGGTTTTTTTTTGAGAGAAAAGATGAATAATTGAGTGTATATTGATTTTGAGGGTTGAAATTAAGTGTTATGGGTAGATTTGGGTGAGGGGAAGTGGACAAAGTTCCCCCAAGCCCTTTAGAAACTGAATTAGCATGTGAAACAGTTCTGTAATGCACAGGTTGATGCATCGCATCGCTATCGCATTGGTTTACTATCTCACACGAAAAATGCAAAAAACTTTTGCTTGGGTATTAGATTTAGGTGAAATTAGCATCGTTGGAAAGCTAATTCAATTATCTACAATTAGGTGGGTTTTGAACTATAAAATTCTATGTATATAAGAAGTTATACATGTTTAAAGTAGACCCTTGTAGAATCGAATACCAAACTTTGGACGAATTAGAGGCTCTAAGCTCAACTTTGTTCTAATTGATTCTTATGAATATTTTTCACCTCAAAAGCAAACTAAACATGAGAATAAAGATCATTAAACTTATACTAACATGGGAATCATTTAGATTATCATTTATCCACGTAGGAACGATGGTTCAAATACTAGCTCAAAAATGTGGGGTATTATATTATCTCCCCCTTGGGAATATTCGTCCTCGAATAAGACTGGTTGGATTGAGAGTATTGTACGAAGGCAATTGAGATCATATTTTGAACATGAATGACTTGGAACATGATTGCATAACTGATTCTGAAACATGGTACATGAACTGAACTAATTTCTTGAATATATGCAATGACATGAGAATGATTGTAAGGATGGGATAGAAATGATAGAGTCAACTAGTGAGTAACTATTACTTCAAGATAGATCCAATTTCGTGAAAAAAATGAAAGGTTTAAGACATGAATACTCGGGGTATTAAAATATATCTTTTCTTTGGGATACTTCATACCCCGAATGATACTGACTTGGATGAAATACTAAGGAAAGCCTGAGATGATGCACGAAAAACTTATGGACTGAATCATGACTGAATATCTGGGATCTAAAACTGATGCATATACATAAACTGATCTGAATTCAAAATTTGCATGAAATGAATTACCTCATTAATAGGAAAGATGGAAAACCATAGGAACTTGTCTGTCTGACTACTAGACTGGATTGCTGGCTATACAGACTGAATTATACTGAAATCTTACGCTCAACTATACATTCCACTTATACACAAACATAAAATTCAAGCCTATCTTTATTACCGTAGATGAATTTGTAGGAAAACAACCACAAAAACATATTTCTCATTTTTCTCTAAACCTCTATCCTTAAAACTTTTATGAACTAGCCCAAAAAACACACATAGAATTTCAACTAATCATGACATAAGGAGAGGTCACTGAAAGGTTAGAACATACACACCTAAAATATAAAAAAATAACTTTGACACTCAACTGAGGCTTGAGGAATAAAGTATCAATGACATGAATTCATCAGAAAGGTTTGAACTGAGGACATACATGACATAAGCTAAATTTCGCTGATCATTAGAGGTGTAGCATAAGAACCTGGAACTAAACATACCATAAGGTATGGATACATGAGTCATGAGCTGCATGACCTGAGTTTGGAGTTCATGATTTCATGAAACATGATTCGTACTGCTGAGTGAACTAGAACTTTTCATACTAAAAATTGAAAATGTACATGGTTTTTCTATAAAGTGCATAAATATGAGCTATGATGATGGAGATGACGTGTTAGGCATAAGTAGATATTGTTATGACTGAAAAACTTTGCACTGAGATAAGAATAGGTTGGGAATCATCCTCTCTTATTGCTTTTCTACACATACTAGCACTACTACTGGAATCTGAGAGCCTAATTTGGTTACTTGTTCTATCATCATATACTCACACTCTTTTCGACACATACTTGCCTCACTAAACACATCATCTGCTTATGTTTCTTCATAGACTACTATTATCACATCTTCTCACTCACATCTACACCATCATACTTAATTTCAAATCAATAAACTTAAATTCTTGCATGCACTGTTCAAGCCTACTAATTTACCTTTGGTACAACTATCCCATAAATACATAATCTGCTCAATATGGAAAATGCTATCCTAACTATACTACTACTAAACTTCTAGGTTCATGATTTTAACTCTAGATCATATGCTATAAAAGAGATTCTGAGAAGAGATCTAAATGCACACCTGGATTTGGTTTAATGTACAATTTTCATGAACATGAATAAAATATTTCAAAATTTAGGATATAAGGGCACTGATGGGATACTTTCTAAGCCAAAATACAATCTCCAAACTGTTTGTGGGGACTGGCTGAGGAAACACTATCTGTAAGGACTTAAGCTTCACTATTTTGGTCACCTCAAAACTAAGGCAGAGTTAGCATAAATAGTTCAAGATGAGGATTTGCATAAATTTCTTAGACAATACTTCTAATGAATGATCTGAGATTTAAAAGAAGGGAAATATTTCCTAAATGCCCTGTAGCCTCTCGAAGAAAAGTACAGATGTCTTTGTACTATTTCGTAAGACTCTACCTGACACGGATTCATAGACACCCTAGGAAACTTGAACTCTGTGCTCTGATACTAAGTTTTTAAAAATCTGAGACTATTACCTAGTCGTCACACGGTGCTTGGAACTATAATTGATCCCAAGCTAACCCATGAACTGGCATACAGTTAAGTAACTAAATTATAACATAATAAATAGCTATTCTACTGTGTGGAAACATAATCATACTAAAGATCTAAAATAGATACAATATTGATAAATCTTTACAATCTGATAAATCTGAAGGATAAAACTAAAATTACATGACTGACTCTGACTGACATCTATGAAGCCTCTACTATACTAATTATAAATAGCTGGGACATTCCTTCAAATACCACTAATCAATACACATAAAAGTAAATGAACTAGATAAACTAAAATAGTCTGGAGTTCCTGAAGTAGGAGAACTTATCACCTGCTGGTCGGAATCTGTAGCTGTCGGATCGTGATGTGCAGGCTATAACTGGTACCTATATTATGAAACAATGTATCCACACAGAAGTATATGTAGATCAGTACTTCTAGAATATACTGAGTATGTAGGGGTGAATGGAATAAGTAAAATTGATTTCATATGTAATCGTAAAACATACATGCCAAGTGTAAGTAGACTCACCAATAGGCTGGGATAAACTGAAAACTGAAATATCTTAAAGCATGAGCGACAAATATTCTCTGATAAGGTGGTGAATCTCTACATTTAGGTTCTGTAAACTTAATTTAATGATATAAGTATAACTGAAGCTAGAATATGATAAAACATGGATACTGTATGAATACTGGGTTTGAAACTACGTGCTGGAAACTAACATAAATTGAGGACCTGAATATACAATCACATTGAACATAAATGCATAAACATACTAACTTATTTGATTAGCTGAATGTCTGATACCTGAATACTGAGCATGTAAGACTGAACTATACTTAGTCTGAATAACTGGACTAAATCTGTAGAGTATTATGCATATAAGGTAAGGACTGAATGAGTAACATGAGATAACTAGGCATGAATTCATAAAAACTATATTATTTGAGAATGCAAGATCAAGTGTATAACATGATTCTAAAATAGTTTGTAAACTGAGGTACTAAAATACTGATAACTAAATAACTGATAAGTGTACGCTATGGTCAAGCGAACCTAAAATTAAATCAAGTTACTGATCAGATTACTCAACTGAGACTGTGACTGAGACTATAAATAAGATGGTAACTAAGAATGTAACTAGGACTGTAACTAAGACTATAACTAAGACTGTAACTAAGACTGTAACTAAAACTTATACTAGAACTGAATACTGAGTTTTGATAACTGAGTAACTGATAGCTGTGGTTACTGATAATTGAGTTACTGATAACTGGGTGATGTTTTTGGCAGTCTTGATTTTATAGAACTAAACTAAGTTTCATACTAAGTCTGAAACTAAAACTAAAACTATGGGAGGTAATTATCTAACAGACATGCCCATCTCTGAATGGATTAGGTTCCAACCTATAACCCCAGTTGAAAGGGTTTTAGTATCATGCCATAGTAAAGACAAGTTGAAAAGTCACCCTCAATTTGGTAGGTGCTCTGAATGAGAATGATGGTATGCTCAACTGGCAGGTAAAACACCTTATCAACCCTCAACTGGCAGGTTGATGTCTCAACCTACGCTGGCTACGTAGTTCTGGAACACAAGGACTACTTCTAAGGATCACACCCTCTAGTGCCAGGTGAGTCCACATCCTTGGGTTCACTCGGTGCTGAATCCTACTCCCAACTGAAGACACTGATTATTATAGTGAGCTGAACTGGACTGATACTAAATTTTATTGAGTTCTGTAGCTGACTGAGTACTACTGATCATGACATTACTGAGACTATTCTGTAACTACTATAGCTCTAGGTAAACAGCTAGATTTTTGGGTATTGAATACCCCAGGACTCGATAACATGGAAAGTAAAGCATAGCATGATCTTGAAAAGCATAGCATGATCTTGAAAAACATATCCATAGTCAATTGTTCACAATTCATTCACTGAGATATTTTATCAAACACTTGGAGGTTATGGACTTTTACATGAATGAGAACACATGGTAATGTGTCATGATCACCCTATTAATTCACATGTGCATTCTATCAAGCACGTAGAGATTAATACTTTAATATGGGGCAATTCTTTAAACACATGTGGATCATGAACTTGAACATGGGAATATCTTAAACATGGTAGCATAGCATGATTACATAACTAAAATCATGAATTGGGTAATTCACATGTAATTCACTTGAAATAGGACATGGGTGTTTCGTCAAAATATATAAAGTTCATAGCTTGAACGTAAGAATATCTTAAACATGAGGGAATAATAGAGTTACATGGAAAAGTTCATAGCTTGGGAATTCATCTTGAAATTGACTTAACATGATATGGGAATTTCATCAAATATGTGGAAGGCATGAATTAAAACATGGGAATATTGCTGAACATCATGAATTTAGGATCTATCATGGAATTTACTTGAATAAAGGATGGGAAATTTAAATTCATAGCATATGGAATTTAAAATCTTTCATGGAATCATACATGGGCTGAATTGAATTAGAAACATCATGAAAATATGAAATCCAATCTTTCTTGAACACACAAAATACCATAGTAATGGGAAATTCATTCTTTAATTAAAAGAAGAGTAAATACATAATTACCCCTCTGATCTTGTCTGAGATTTGCAAAAATACACCTAAACTTTAACTTCGACCTATTACCCCATGATTCTTCTTTATTCCGTTGCAAACACACCATTTTTTTGCTGAATCTCAGTCACAACAAAGAGAGTGAACACACGTACCAATCAGGTGCTTCCATGTGTTAAATACGTTTAATTTCATATATTTTTTTATTTTTTAATAAAATTTTTCTTTTTATTTAATTTAATACCCCTCCTCACCTCACCCTATCCAGTAACTGCCCTCTCACCTGCGTCCAGCAGATCCCCCCCACCCCCCCCTATTCAGCACCCCCCCCCCTATCCAACACCCCCACCCTATCAATATCTCCCCCTAACTCCCAAACCCCTACTCCGTTAGCATTCCCGTCCAGTTTTTTTTTTGTTCAAATTACTTCAAAAAATAGTTTTATGATTGAATTAAATTTTAAAGATAGTTAAATTATATGATTTAACTGAAAATGGAGCTTTAATGATATGATTTAAAAAAAAAACAAAGCTTCAATGAAGGACCTTTAATGGTGACATTGTGTTGAAGAGCTTTAATAGTGTTGAAGAAGACATTGTGTTGAAGAATAAATGGTGGGTAGTTAAATGATGTGATTTAATTGTAAAATGGAGCTTTAATGAATGATTTAAACAAAAGCTTTAGTGGAGGAGCTTTAATGGTGATTTTGTGTTGAAGAAGAAAGCATGGGTGGGTTGGGGGGCAGAGAGGGGGTAGGGATAATTTTAAAAAATAAATAAATATTATTTTTTCAAAAAAATAATATAAATTATATATCAATTATTTTACATGTGGCAGCTTTTAATTGGTCAAAAAGTCAAATTCGAGCCCTTTCACGCACCTGTGGCACATGTATACACGCAGAGGGTCAAAATGGTGTGTTTGCAATGGAATAAAGAAGAATCATGAGGTATAGGTCGAAGTTAAAGTATAGGTGTCTTTTTGCAAATTTCGGACAGGATCAGGGGGTAATTATGTAGTTACTCTTAAAAGAAAAGAGTTTTTGGGCTCCATGGCTGAAAGAGGACCCATGGATGAACTCTAACATACCTTAAAGCTTTAATCTTGAAGGAGAAACATAATCTTGAAAGAATTCTTGAATTATGAAACTTGATTTCTTTTCTTGAACAAAAATTGATGAAGTTCTTGGTATTCTTAAGGAGGCTAGGATTTTTCTTTGAGAGAAAAGATGAATAATTGATTGTATATTACTTTTGGGGGCAGAAATTAAGTGTTATGGGAGGATTTAGGTGAAGCGAAGTGACCAAAGTTCCCCTAGACCCTTTAAAAATAAAATTAGCATGTGAAATAGTTCTGTAACGCATAGGCCGATGCATCGTGTGGCTATCGCGTCGGCTTACTGCTTCACACAAAAAATGCTATAATTTTTTGCTCGGGTACTGGATTTAGGCAAAATTGGTATCGTTGGAAAGATAATTCAATTATCTACAATTTAGTGTATCTTGATCTGTAAAACTCTACATATATAAAAAGTTATACATGTTTAAAGTAGACCCTTGTAGAATCGAATACGAAACTTTGGACGAATCAAAGGCTCTAAGCTCAACTTTGTTCTAATTGATACTTATGAATATTTTTCACCTTAAAAGCAAACAAAGAATGAGAATAAAGATCATGAAACTTATATTCACATGGGAATCATTTAGATTATCATTTATCCACATTGGAACGATGGTTCAAAGACTAGCTCAAAAATGCGGGGTATTATAATTATACTCCTGGATTATATTAATATTTCTTCCACTATTGACACATGGTTCTAGGCATGATTGGTATTTTGGATAGTCCTTTTTGCATTGTTATGATTACTTTTATGGTTCAATTTCATTCTAGAAGCCTTACCTTGGGATATTTCTGTCTTTTTCTTTTTTTGTATCAGTTTTGGGTGATAGGCTTACTTGTCAAGGTACGCCGTGAAAAGTTCCATCATGACCCTCATTTTTGGATCATGAAAAATTGGCATTAGAGCAACCTGGTTTTATTGGTCTCAATGGTGTAAGAATGAGATGTCTAATAAAGTCTCGTAGATCGGTACGTAGACGTCCATATCTATCTTTGAGAGGCTATAGGACATCTTTAGGAAGCTTTCTTTATTTTATTCCTTATCATAAGAAGTTCTTTCATACTTTATATTTTAAGGTGTGTTTCACTCATTTTGTATGGATGGTATTACTTATACAACCTATCAGCTGAGAGATGGTGCTAGAGATTAGTGGAGGTTATTTGTGAGTTGTAGACCTAGTGATTCTCCTAAAATGACTTGTGATTATTTTGTTAATGCCTTCTTGAAGAGATTTGTGCCTTTCAATTTGAGAGATACTATGATAGATGAGTTTGATCATTTGGAGCAAGGCTTCATGATAGTTATGGTGTAGAAGACATGCTTTCATACCATGTCCAGATATTCTAGGATAACATTTCCATCGAGTCTGAGAAAGTTTGAAAGTTTATGAAGGGTTTAGTGGTTTTTACTTTAGTTGGATACATCTCAAATAGTTGTATTTGGGGTTTTTTTTCAGAGTATTATGGATCATGCTAAGATGACATATGATATTCTTAGTGCATCTCAGGGAGGCGCCAAGAAGGCGCAATACCAATGAGAAAAGAACTTATCCAAAATACCAATCATGCCCAAAACCAGGTGTCAATAGTGTAAGAACTACTAATACAATCCAGGAGTCAAATACATCAGAAAAATAATCACAAAGGAATGATATATGTCTCCAAATACTAATAAAGACATAACTACTATAGAAAAATAGAGGTGAACTTCAGATGTATGAATGTCCAACCGCTACCATAGAAGCTCCAACAATCGCCTGAGTTAAGAAAGCTGAGGCACACTCGAGCTAGGACCTGCACCAAAAGGGCGCAGTAGTCATGAGTACGGTCCACTTCTACTCAGTAGGTATCATAGGCTGACCAAGCAAAGAAGTAAATAAAACATACAAAATATACACTAAGGGCACGTCAACTGCAATCAAAAAATGTCCCACAATGCTAGCCCACATCGCTTGCACTAACAGTTCTAATATATCACATATATTACAACATTACAACAACATACAACACCCTAAACCCAACATTGTGGATCTGTTGGTGAAGTCAAATTTTCCGTTCAAGTCATTTCGATCAAATATGGGTCCCACACCCGTATTTTTAATTTTTTAACTTTCTGATCAATAGGCCAAAATAAGCTTGGGTGCATTAGAACTTGAACCAAATGGCTACCTAGACTAAAATTGATATTCCAGAGCTACTGGCGCAGTTCATTTGTCTATTCGTCACACGGATCAAAAGATATCCCAATAAGTCTAAAATAAGGCTCTCAAAGTTATCAAAAACCACAATATCGCACAACTGGTATCAAAATGCATCAAAAATTATGCCAATTATGCCCACCCCCCAGAAATACCATAATGCAACTACGAAGAGGGGTAAAATAGTCAAATCACATAAAATCACAAATTTCATGTATTTTATCAAATTTTTAAGCCGTTATAGGATGTTTATCTTACTTGAATCATATTCGTGATACCAGTGTTTTATTGCCTCCTTTCTTAGATTATGTCCGTGTTGTCCATAAATTTATAGATGTGTTACCTACGAACTTGTTTGATATGCCTCTAGATTAAGATAGTGATTTACTATTGATATTGAGATGGGCACTATGCCCATTTCTATTCCTCTTTTAGGATGGCCGCTACAGAGTTGAAGAAACTGAAGGATCAGTTGCAGGAGTTGTTGGATAAAGGATTTATCCAACCTAATATTTCACCATGGGTTACACCTATCTTGTTTGTAAATAAAAAAGATGGGTCTATCCAGATATGTATTGATTATTAACAGTTGAATAAGGTGACAGCTAAGAATAAGTATCCTTTTCCTCGCATAAATAATTTGTTTGATCATTTTCAAGGTGCGACAGTTTTTTCAAAGATTGTTTTGAGGTTTGATTATCACCAGTTGAGGATTGGAGCTTTGGATATTTCAAATATAGCTTTTCAAGCTCGATATGATCATTATGAGTTCTTGTTCATGTCCTTTGAGTTGACCAATGCCCCTGCCACATTCATGGAGTTGATGAATTGGGTGTTTCGACCATATCTTGACTTTTTTGTTATTGTGTTTATAGATGATATCTTGGTATATTCCAAGAGTGAGTTTGAGAATGAGGAGCATTTGTGTATTGTGCTTTAGAGATTGAGGGATAATAAGTTATATGCTAAGCTCTCTAAGGCCGAGTTTTGGTTGGAGTTTATTTCTTTTTTTGGATCATATAGTGACTATAGAAGGTATTATGGTTGATCTAGCCAAGGTTGCAGTGGTTTGTGATTGGGATATAACCTACTTCACCCACCGAGATTTGTAGTTTTGTTGGCTTAGCAGGCTATTATCGGTGTTTTATCGAGGGTTTTCATACATTGCAGCTCCATTGACCAAGTTAACCAAGAAGAAGATTTCTTTTCAGTGGTCCAATGCTTGTGAAGTGAGATTTCAAAAGCTAAAGAATTTGTTGACTTTAGCTCCTACTTGACTTTGCCCATGGAGGGCATGGGTTTTACCCCTTTTTATGATGCTTTAGGTATTGGGTTAGGTGTTGTGTTTATACAGTAGGGCAAGGTGATAGCTTATATATCTCATCAGTTGAAGCCACATGAGAGGAATTATCCTACCTATGATTTGTAGTTGTGCGAAGTTATGTTTTTCTTAAAGTTGTGGAAGCACTACTTGTATGGAGTCTGTTGTGAGATCGTCTAAAATCATCATAGCCTTTAGTACTTCTTCACCCAGCGAGATCTTAATATGAGGCAACACCATTGGCTGAAGTTTCTTAAGGATTATGACTTGGCTATTCTCTACCATTCGGATAAAGCTAATATGGTTACATATGCCTTGAGTCAAAAGTCAACTAGCATAGGTAGCTTGACGCATCTTTTGACCCAGGAGAGGCCTTTAGCCTTAGAGGTTCATTCTTTAGCTAACCAGATGGTTAGGCTTTACATTTTAACACTTGAGCATGTTTTGGCATTTGTGGAGGCTAGATCTTCTTTAATAGAGCAGATTCAAACTCATTAGTTTGATGATGTTAGATTGAGGTTGACTTGAGATAAGCTGTTGAATGGGGAGGCTAAAGAAGCCTTACTTGATTCATATATTGTTTTAAGGATTGAGGGTCGAGTTTCTATGCCGAGAGTAAGTGATTGGATTAGGTTGATCTTGGAGGAGGCCCATTGTTCCAGATATTCTATCTATCCAGGTGTGACTAAGATGTATCTTGATTTTAGGCAACACTAATGGTGGGTAGTATGAGATGAGATATAACAGATTTATGGCTCATTGCCTATGTTGTCAGTGGGGGAAGGCTGAGCATATGAAACCTGGTGGTTTGCTTAAGAGGTTACCATTCTCGAATAGAAGTGGGAATGCATCACCATGGACTTTGTGACTAGTTTTCCTCGTACATCTCATGGTTATGATAGTGTTTGGGTTATCATGTATTGATTAACCAAGTCAACTTATTTTATTCTGGTTCAGGTCTCATTCAGTGCTGAGAAGTTGGTCCATTTCTACATTCGTAAGATTATACATTTTCATGGTGTGTCAGTGTCTAGTATTTCAGATCGAGGTCCAGTGTTCACATCTTACTTTTGAAAGATATTTTAGGATGAGTTAGGTACTCGAGCGGATCTCAGTATAGAGTTTCACCCCAAGACTAATGGCCAGTTAGAGCAGACTATCCAGGATTTAGAAGATATGCTTTGAGCATGCGTGATGGATTTTGGTGGCCAATGGGAATAACATTTGGTTTTAGCAGAGTTTCATATAATAATAGCTACCATTTCAGTATTGATATGGATTCTTTTAAGGCATTGTATGGTAGGCATTTTTGCTCCCTAGTAGGTTGGTTTTATGTTTTAGAGGTGAGACCTCGAGGTATGGACTTGCTTCATGAGTCTTTGGATAGAGTCTGGGTTATTCAGAATAAACTTAGAGTGGCTCAGAGTAGATGCTGATCATAGATTTTGTGCCTTGAGATTTGGTGTCAGTGATCGTGTTTTCCTTTGAGTTTTACCCATGAAGGGTGTGATAAGGTTTGGGAATAGGGGAAAGCTTAGCCCCAAGTATATTGGTCCATTTGAGATTCTTTGAACTGTTGGTGATGTGGCTTATGAGTTGGCTTTTCCCCTTGATCTATCAGTTGTTCATCCAGTTTTTTATGTTTCTATGTGTCGTCTCTATATTCTTGATGAGTCTTATGTCATTCGTTGGGATTCAGTTCAGTTAGATGAGCAGTTGTCCTTTGTTGAGGAGCCGGTCTCCATTTTGGCTAGGGATGTTGGGTGGTTGCGCTCTAGAGTTATCTCTAGAGTTAAGGTTCAGTGACGACATCAATCTGTAGATGAGGCTACTTAGGAGGTTGAGTCTGATATGTAGTTCTTATCCTCAGCTCTTCATTGATTTAGGTATTTCTTTGCCTTAGTTTGAGGACGAACTAGATTTTTAGTGGTGGATGATGTAACGATCTAAAAATTTAATGGAATATATGAAATTTGGGATTTTGTGTGATTTGACTATTTTACCTCTCATCATAGTTGTATTATGGTATTTCTGTAGTGTAGGAGTAATTGACATGATTTTTGAAGTATTTTGGTACCATTTATGCGATATTGTGGTTTTTGATAGCTTCAAGAGCCTTATGTTAGACTTATGGGGACATCTTTTGATCTGTGCATTGGATGGCTGAACGAACTATGCCAGCAGCTCCAGAATATTTATTTTAGGCTAGGTAGACCTTTGTTTTGGGTCCCGGTCCACCCGATCTCATTCAACCTA
Organism: Capsicum annuum; assembly: GCF_002878395.1. Taxonomy (NCBI): domain Eukaryota; kingdom Viridiplantae; phylum Streptophyta; class Magnoliopsida; order Solanales; family Solanaceae; genus Capsicum; species Capsicum annuum. The sequence goes on along the minus strand of NC_061111.1, from coordinate 97,256,123 downwards.
TTGATCAAAAAGTTGAAAAATTAGAAATATGGGTGTGGGATCCTTATTTGGTCGAAACAACCTCGGATGGGAAATTCAACTTCGCCAGTAGATTCAAAATTCAATTCTAGGGTGTTAACATGTTTGGTGTGACTTTATGGCTTTTAAATCCTATTTCGACCCTCAATTTGGAAAATTACGATTTCAGATTTCGTAGGTCAACTTTTTGAAAACAATGTTTTTTTTGAAAATTTGACTTCGCCAATGCATCCAGAACGTCGAATTTAGTATGGTTACATAATTCGTTCGCATATATAGAACTCCAAACGGATTTCGGTCACCTCATTGAAGTCCGAATTGGACTTAAAAATGAAAAATTTGGTGCATAGACGATTTTTTTTGCTATAAAAACAACTTTTTCCCTCTTTTTGGCCCATTTTGTTCATTTTTCATCTTGCCTTTTGGATGTTAAATCCTAAAATAGTGTGGAGACTTCAAACTAAAGTTTGTGGGAGCTTGGAAAGTTAGATTAATACCTATTTCTTGGTTTTATTACAGATTTAAGGTAAGAATTCACCCTTTTCTTAGTAATTTCTTGATTAATTTCTCAAAACCTCAAGAATCTTAGGACTTGATTCTTAACCCCAATTTTACTCCTTTTACTTGATTAATATTTTATCTTATAATTACTAAATTTTAATCAATTTAACCTTTAAAACAATTCTGATTCTTGATTTTAACCCGAATTTCAAAGATTTTACCCGATAAAGCTTAAAAATGATTTTTCTTTAGTTTAAACCTCGTTTTTGACTCAATTTGACTTAGGTTTTCAGCTGTAGATTTCTAAAAATATGGGAAACATGTTTTTGAAGTTAATTTTTGATTTTTCCCTCCTTTTTCAGAAATCCATTCTGGGGTCCGTTTTGATCCCGTACCAAAAGTAGTCAGGTAACATCCCGATTTTCTGAACCAGAACGCTACACGGTGCTCATGACCCCAAAGGACCACAAACTAACCCATGACTAATATCTATACCTGTACACTGCATAATATGACATAATATTGCGAAAACGTGCACTGAAAAGTCATAAGGTTCAATACTGAACATAATCTGAATAATAATAATATCTGATCAAAGTGGTATCACAATACCAAAACAAAACTAAAATACTGAAGTCTAAAACAAGATAGTTTGGAAAGCCTCTACTGTCTGAATAAGGAGTTGATGGGACATGTCCCTAACTAACTCCATTACTGAAAGAAACTAAATACTGAAATGATGAAATAAAATCGCGTCCTCGGAGAATGAGGACTCACTGCTAAAACTCTGAGTACTGAAATACTACTGCAGCTACTGATCTGGAAGTCGTGTCTCTGAACCTATGGTGTAAAATTAAAAGAAACACCATAGCGTAAATGTGTCAATACGTTGGAATGTACTGAGTATGCAAGTGAGGTAGGCTGAATACATGGGGTTTTTATGCATGAACGATAATAACTGACTGACTATTATGAGCGTGAGAATACATGCATGAATACATAGTAACTGAAAATATAAGAACATGATAACTGAATCTATATAATAATGACATGAGTTTACTGATATCTAACATGACTGATAATGAGTTCTAATAACTGATAATATGAGTGACTGTATCTGACAGTATTGAATCTGATGGAACTAACTGGGTTCTGTACTGTATCTGAGTTAACTGTATTTGACAGTCTTGATATACTAAAATCTGAAGAACTATCTGAGTTCCCTTACTGAGATTAATACTAAAACTGTAGGAAGTAGCTATTTAACCGACATGCCCCAAATGCGCTATACTAGCTCAGTTGGGGTCCAATCTCTACCCTGATTAGAAGGGTGTCAATACCGCGCCACTGGTAAAGACAAGCTGTGGGTAGCCCTCATCTGACAGTGTCCCTAAAAGAGAATGGTGGGCCCCTCATCTGATATTGCTTATCCACCCCATCAACCCTCATCTGACAGTGTTGATATCTCAACCTATACTGGCTACATAGTTCTGGAATGCAAGGATGACTGCTAAGAATCACACCCTCATATGATAGTGTGTGTTCCCATCCTTGGGTTTACTTGTTGCTAACTCCTACTCTCATATAAAGAGACTAAACATGATTAATTGAATGTACATGGACTGGGTTTACTAAATTCTATTAACTGACGAAATACTATTGATATCTGATAAGTGACTGAGATCATGAGATTTCCTGAGTCACATGACTGACTGAATTCTGTGAAACATGGCTTAACTGAGGATATCGTGAAAAAATGACTTTGGATCTAGGCACACAACTATATTTTTTGGGTACAAGTACCCACAGGACTCGATGGAAGGAAACAGACTCATATGACACTTCTTGATCATAGGAATAGAATCCACAATTCATAATACCATAAATAGGGGATTTCATACTACACATGGTTCTCAACATCTTATACATGAAAGGGAATGCATATAACATGTATTTATTTGCATGACTTTAATGTCATGGGCATTCTATATCACAACAATCAATACACAACAAAAGCATGGAATTCATGTTAAATCATAAGGGGTAGCATGGACTTGTCATTTAAGTACAATTGAGTCATAAGAAACATGAATTTATCATTCTAGGCATTTTATCAAACACCTTACATGCACACTTTATGGCATAGGTGAAATCATCAATTTAACTATCTTAAACCACCCAAAACTCATGGGTTTCAGCTAACATGCTCACATACTTCAAAGAAACACATTAAGATACCATCGTGAATCACCAATAACAACCATCAACATGAATATAATCATATAACACATGAAAATCATAATTTATTATTTAACACTTGGTTTTTGAACTCCACGGATGAAAGGGATCCGTGGATGAACACTACGTATACCTTAATTGAAAGTTCTCTAAAAACTATCAGTGAAATCACTTGGAATCCTTGTTTTTGTTCTTGAGAGAATTTGATAAAAAAAAGTATATTTTGGTGTTTTGAGGCCTTAATCACATGTTAGGGAGCTTATATATGGGTGGAAAGGGACCAAAATACCTTTGAAAACACGGAGGTTGAATGCTGAAAAATTGGGTACCCACCAGACTTGCAGGGTGACACCTAGCTATGCTCCCGCTCTATCCAGGTTGACACCTTGCTTAGAGCGGTGTTCTAGGCTGGGCAGCGCAGGAAGATCGCCATGATCTATTGGTTTGGGCACCAAACATATCCTTACGCTACTCCAAAAATTCTGAGCTCACCTGGGATGTACTATGACCTTGCCCCATTGCAACGCAACTTGAAAATTGTAAAACGGAGGTCGGAAAGGTCGTCGAATAAATTCTCAAAGTTTGGAGGTCTAAAATGAGACTAAGTGTTGAACACTTTGCTAGAGATTTCTAAGTGTTGGACCTTATATTGAGCTTCAAGGAGCTAAACGAGCTGAACTTGAATGCAGTATTTTTGAGGGATCTTACACTATCTCTACCATGAGAACATTCGTCTTCGAATGAGATTGATTGAGAGGGGAAATAATAAGCTGAACATAACCTGGACATAAATGACTGAAATATGATCTCATGACTGA